>NC_053121.1:35811045-35818545 GCF_010015445.1 Perca fluviatilis | reverse complement strand
CTGTTTAACTCCACATACTGTTGTGTTGATTTAGTTTATTGTCAAAACCTTCGCTTTCTTCCGAGTCGACCAAAAAAGGTCACCGCGGTGGGTCCGTTGTAATTGGACAACGTTCAACTTGTCGGTTCTGTCAGCTCATCGTCCTGATATCAAACATCTGGGAGCATTAAAACGGTAGGGTGAGTCAGTGGAATATAATATAAATTGGAAATAGTCCATAGGTGTAGTCATTTGGGTTTTGGTTTCCCTATGAAGAATTTCTTGTAAAAAAAAATTCATTTTGTAGACCTGATGTTCAGACAAGACACTGCTAAAAAAAAAAAAAATACTAAAGGAAACACAGTCATGGTTTCTGTAAAGATCCATTTGGAAACAGAAAATGAAATTGGGCAATACTGAAATCCACAACTTGTGCAATCACCCAAAACTCACACTTCAACCAGTCACCCACAGCCGTGATTCACTGCCTTTAGCTCACGGCCGACATGTGAAATGTGAATTTCGCGGCCTCTAATGTAAACTGTAACATGTGGTATCAGAGCACAAAGCTCTCGGAGTCGTGAGGAGTTTGAGAGCGGGTCAAATGTCAGGAAATAGTACCCAAAAAAAAAGAAATAATAATAATCAAAGTGTAGTGAAATCCTGTTGACATGTTTGTTCACATGTAGTGTGTGCTGTGTGTGATTTTTTGTGTGCTGTGTGTGTTTTTGTGTGTACTGTCTCCTCGGGGACGGCCCCGGGTGAACCAGAGAGCATCCTTTTTCCCACAGTCTGAAACTTTCTCACCACTGTGTGTGTGTGTGTGTGTGTGTGTGTGTGTGTGTGTGTGTGTGTGTGTGTGTGTGTGTGTGTGTGTGTGTGTGTGTGTGTGTGTCTCTATATATGTGTGTGTGTGAGTGAGTGAGTGAGTGAGTGAGTGAGTGAGTGAGTGAGTGACTGTGTGTGTGTCTCTGTATGTATGTGTGTGTGTGTGAGTGAGTGTGTGAGTGCAAGTGAGTGTGTGTAAGTGAGTGTGTGTGTGTGAGTGTGGGTCTCTGTATGTATGTGTGTGTGTGTGTGTGTGAGTGAGTGTGTGTGAGTGAGTGTGTGTGTTGTGTGTGTGTGTGTGTGTGTGTGTGTGTGTGTGTGTGTGTGTGTGTGTGTGTGTGTGTGTGTGTGTGTGTGTGTGTGTACAAAGAGGCCAAGCCAACAAGCAGCTGGAACCAGTTTTTGTGTTTGTGTTTAATACAAAGACATTGGAGTGCAAAATAAGGACAGAAACATTTCTAAGGACAGAAACATTTCCATGTGCAAGGAGCCCGTAGGGCTGCACTATATGAGGAACATATATGAGATATGTGATAAATACGTTGACTATCGCAATAACGATATTACTGGCGATACATAAAGTGTTCTCAGTTCTGTTGCTTTCAGTATTCTGCTAAAATACAACAAACTGCTGGTTGAATTTAAGACAAACGAAAGGAAATAGTTCCCAACAAGAATTTATTGAACAAATTGAACTTTGAATTGAACATGAGTGTCTTTTACGCGATGTGATTATTGCGAGTGTTTGCCCGTTTTATGGTCGTGTAGGAGGCTCCGCGCAGAGGTTTCGCCGTAGCCTACCGCAAGTGGCCTGGTGTTTATACTTGTGCGCTGGTGTGTGTGTGTGGGGGGAGTGTGTGGTAGAGCGAGGGAGAAGTGAGAGAGTGACGGCGATTACAGAGGGGTCTGTGGGGGGTACGCTGTCGATTCTACGCAGAAGCATAAAACGACCTTAAGTGTTTAGCGGTTTGACTCCGAGTGTCTACTGTAACGGGCGAGAGACTAACGACTAACAACAGAGGACACACAAAGAAAGAGAGGGGGGGGGGGTGTGTGTGCCGTGACAACCGTTCTCGTCTGTACATAACAAAGCAGCTTAATGGCCCTGTTCACCCCCGCTGTGTAACTCACTGTTGATATTCAGAGTGTGTCTGCATGTTAATGTCCCACCTGCATCACACCGTTCTAACTAATGTACATTACAGTACATTAGAAAGACGAGCTGTAGAGCTAGAGCTGCAGCTGTAAAAGCCACATTAATGTTTATTAAACAAACTTAAAATAAGAAATATGTATCCAGCAGTCACATTATCCTCCACATAGATATGATAAACAAATAAGCCAAATAACTAACACAAGGTAATCCAACTAGGGCTGCAACTATCGACTAGGGCTGCAACTATTTTCTGGATGAATCGATTAGTTGTCTGGTCTCTAAAATGTCAGAAAATTGTGAAAAACGTCGATTAGTGTTTCCAAAAAGCCCGAGATGACGTCGTCAAATGTCTCGTTTTGTCCACAACTCAAAGATATTCAGTTTACTGTCACAGAGGAGAGAAGACACTAGAACAATATTCACATTTAAGAAGCTGCAATCACACAAGTTTTCATAAAAAATGACTCTGACTGATCAAAACACGCACACGCAACTATCAAAATAGTTGGCGATTAATTTAATAGTTGACAACTAATCCATTAATCTTTGGAGCTCTATATCCAACCTGAAAATACACTGAAGTCAGTTAAAACCTCTCTGGGGTCTCTTAAACCCCAAACATCAGAAACATACTGTCAGTGACGGACTGGCCATCTGGTATTTGGGCAAATGCCAGAAGGGCCGCACCCCTATGGGCCACTACTGTCTTTTATGCACGCAGCCACAGATATTAAGATTGTACTGCGGCGAGGTGAGTGGAAAGATTCCCTCACAGCTTAGGTTATTGACTAAAATAGGACCGGTGTGTTGCAAATGCCAGGGCCGTTTTTTGACTGCATACTGTACATTATTTATCTGCGAATAACTTTTTTCAAAAGCAAAAAGGGATATATTTGTTGTTAACATGAAATATATCCTATTGTGCTGTAAGAACTATGCTCAATGCCCATTTTCTGAAACTTGTCCAAGTCCAGTTTGTGACAACAGACAGTTTTTAAATGCCGCCACAAGTTGGTCAATAATGTCTGTTAATGTTTCGAGAGATTAGACACTGGATCAATAGACTGCAGCCAGTTTAAGTACACTTCATACTCTGATAGTGATCACTTGGATCAGCTTAGGACATCGACACTACAAACTCTGACATTATTAACCATAGTCTCGCTGTGCCAGACCCTCCTCCAAAGCGCGCTGAAGGAGGGTCTGGCTACTCCACACAGCATTCGGGGATGGGAGGAAAACGTGCTCTGGTTTATTGGCATTTCTTTAAACCAATCAGAATCGTCTTGGGCGGCGCTAAACACCGCACAGAGCCGCTGCAAAATAGTCGTGCAACAGAAAACTCAGATTGGACAGATAGTCTAGGTAGCTGTCTGGATTTACCCTGCA
Source organism: Perca fluviatilis (assembly GCF_010015445.1). NCBI lineage: Eukaryota > Metazoa > Chordata > Actinopteri > Perciformes > Percidae > Perca > Perca fluviatilis. The sequence continues at coordinate 35,815,193 of NC_053121.1, read as the reverse complement.
GAGGTCTGAGGAGCAGTTAACAGTGGAACGCGAAGGACATAGACTATATTAACCCAAACCCACAAAACCAACTTTCATGCTCAGCTACGGTTGGACAATATGGAAAAAAATAATCTCCAGGAGTACAGGAGTGTCAAACTCAGTGTCTCTAAGGGCCACTCAGGGAAATGAGAATCACACCAAGGACCTGGCTATGAAAACTCTGGTTCTGGGGGGAATTTCTGAGTTGCGTAATTGCAGTATGAAAAACAGTTTCCTGTCTTTTTGGATTTGGCACAGAACTAGTCTAAAGTTATTGTAAACCTAAACTGATATGCGGGCTGGATTAAAATCTGCGACGGGCCGGATTCAGCCCACGGGCCTTGAGTTTGAATCACTAGTTTCAGGTAACGGCACCCTACGGTACCGTCTATTTGCTGGATGGTTTCAAGGTAACGGTCGGTAGCTAACGTTAGCAGATAAGCCCGTTGACAGCGACGCTATTTTTCTTATTTTGGCCCAATGTTTCTGACCGTAGTAGTGGTCACAGTGACTGAAGGTGTGATGTGAGATGCTAAAACGAAACTACACGCTGTTTTCAGGTAATGTTACTACAACGCAACATTACACTTTCAGTCTAAATTCATTACGTAACCGCCCTCGCTGCTGAAACACTGTATATATGTATATGTATATTAACCCAAAACCAACTTACATGCTCAGCTACGGTTGGACAATATGGAAAACACCTCTTCTAGTACATTTGATCTAATATCAAATTTGGATGTGGATACGTACTGTATATTAGGGGTTGACTAATCCATTTATTTTCCCGGCTATTAACGAAACAGATTATTAATTATTCACGTTTTGAATGTTACAAACTCTAAAAATAAAATCTAAAATAGCTTCCTGAAGTTTTAACGTGCTATCAGTTTGTTTTGCAGACTGCTTACAGAGCTGCAGTGGAGCCAAAGTAGCTCACTTGTTATTCAATTAACCTTATTGGTTATCAGTAAAATAAAACACAGAAACAGATAATCAGCAAATTGCCAAATATCGGCCACGATAATCGGCCAGGCCGATAACTGGTCGATCCCTAACATACACTGTGATAAATTAATCTGAAAACTATTTAAAGATACAAATCCCCAAATTATAGCATCTGTTTTCAGCTCATCTTGTGAAATAAATACCTGACTTTTATCACATTAAAAGTGCAATTAAAAAAAACCCTGTCAATCAAAAATAACACAGTAAAAACAGTCCTAATCCTCGGTTTGCAACTTGTTACACAACGCTTTGATGCAGCTGGAGATATTAAAACTATAGACAACCTTAAACAACACCAAGCTACTTATAAATGCACCATAAAACCAACGTGGTAAGTGACCCTGAACCGGTGAACTGTAACCCTTAACTACTGACCTGTAGCCTGGACGAGCGAGCTGGTTTAAATGTAAAGATCCCATAACGTGAGCTGTTGCTCTTCTCCGTACTCGCTGGTGAACTGCTGATGCATCTCAGTGTTGACCGCATGCTACCCGAGTGGGCGTTAACCGTAAAGTCCAACCAACAGCCTTCATCTCCATAACAAACAGCCCCCTGGGTACTTTACACATGTATACCCACCCCCTCTATTAAAGGGATACTTTAACTGGTACTGTTTTCACTGAAACTTAGAAACAACAGAATCGTACTACATTCTCAATAAGGCTGCTCTATTTTTGAAATCACGATTATTTAACACGATTATAATCACTGACTTTTTGGTAAGACGTTTTGCATTTATTGAACTTGAACAGTGAAACAACCTTAAACTGTGATATTTCCCTTAATACTTTTACCGACACAATAGGAGTTTAATTGCAAAAATGCATTTTTAAACCGATAATATGACGTGACATTTTTGTCCTTTATTTTTACAGGACAGCTGAAGAAATGAAAGGGGAGAGAGAGAGAGGGGGGGGGGGGGATGACATGTAGCAAAGGGCCGCAGGTCAGAGTCGAACCTGGGACCCCTGCGCCAAGGAGTAACCCTCTATACCTGGGCGCCCGCTCTACCAAATGAGCTAACCGGGCGCCCAGCGGTTAGCTCAGGCAAAGAATTTTGCTTCGAGGATTTTTTGTAATCGACTTATTCGAGGAATCGTTTCAGCCCTACTTCAGATTTTTGACGTCGATACATTTTCGATTAATCGTCCGGCCTCACTAGGTACCGAGCAAAATATGTTCAAAAGATGGCGTCACATGTGTGGTTAGATAGTTTCAGATTCCAATCAGAAATCATTACATTTTAGACTTTGGACATTTTAAGTAGTTGTATCCCCTGATGTGAAATGTTTTGGTAAACTCGTGTGTGAAAACCTTCATTAGTACAGAAAATGCTTTAATGAATCACCACCCGGCTTCATCACACCAGTCCGCTGCTGTTTATTTCACCTAATTAGCAAATTGCTTCTTCCTAGAGAAATCTATTTATTGTGAGCGTGTTTGTGCGACAGAAAACAAATAAAAGTCATCAGTGTTACATACAAATGTTACATAATCCCTGGAATCAGTTTTAATTGAAGCAATGTGTTCTATAATTACACGGGAACATTATCAGACCAATTAGAAACCATTACGACAACTCTTTGGTCACAATAAAGCTGGTGGCCAGGAGCCAAACTGGAAACCAGTTCTCAAAGTTTCTCTGTATCCTAGGGCGTGTACTTTTATACCTGGGAGTAGGTATGTCTGTGTGTGTGTGTGTGTGTGTGTGTGTGTGTTCTTTATTATAAATTACAGTAACCTGAATGTCCACATACCAGATCTGGTTTGAATAATACACACACACACACACACACACACACACACACAACACACACACACACACACACACACACACACACACACAGAAAATAAAAAGATGCTTTGATGTCTTTAGATCTCAGAAGGACAGGATGTTCATGGTTGAGGTGAGCTCTCTATTGACAGTCCAGTGTGTGTGTGTGTGTGTGTGTGTGTGTGTGTGTGTGGTCCCTGCACTGCAGCACAAAAGGGGATTACTCTAATGACTCTATTCACTACCATTGTTTGATACAGATTAGCGCACAAACACACACACACACACACACATACACATATGCTCCCTGTTCAGATGCTGCAGCCAACCGTTGCCAAAGCCTTTCTGCTTCCTGACACCACCTGTGTGTGTGTGTGTGTGTGTGTGTGTGTGTGTGTGTGTGTGTGTTGTGTGTGTGTGTTGCATGGATTTATGTTTTGAATGACCACGCTGGAAAATGTGGTGAAAATCACACTGGAAAATCCATAGAGCCGGATGAGACGCCATAATCGTACAAATTGAGACAAAATGTCAGGGTCTGTCTCCATGTAGGTATGTTAATAGGTATTTACTGTATGGAAGCAGGGCCTGAAGTCAGAACATGGCATACTTAAAAGAACGGTGGCAAAAAAACAGTTTCCGAATCTATACGACAGCTTTCCTTTTAAAATACGTTACTTTTTAATTTTTTCCCCCCATTTAACTTACAGACAAAAGAAGCCTTGTTTTCCCAATGTTATTTACACACAAGCAGACAGACAAGAACTTTACCGAGATACAAAAAGTCCCTGAAGTCAGGAACTATCTGATCAAAGAAAACATAAATAAGATTACCTTGGTCTGGACTTTTGCGAAGCCTTGCCCTAGGACTATACAACAAGTGTGACCCTCATTGTCGTGTATTAGCGGTAGCATGCTAGTTGGTTAGTAACCATCTGTTTCAAACTGTATATGCCTGCCGATATTGTGCGGCTGAAGTCGGGTGAAAAACACTTGAAGCATTTCATTTACTGCTTACACAAAACATAGAAATAAATACTTTGGACACCTGTGAGTGACACACACACAGCTCTGGCTCTCCAGACAGGCAGCAGGTGTTGTGTCACAGTTTATGAATGCATCCACACCTTGTGTAAATAGTTTGTGTGCAGCAGCAGAGAGTGGAAGTCATCGGCTGTCCGGGATCAACTGGCGTGGCTTCACAATGACGGTCATTTCCCTGTCAAACAGGAAACCTGACCGGTTTTTAATAGTTTAATGGCCGGTTTCGGTGCATTGTCTCGGTGTTCCCGTCGTGTTTCTTTGTTCGGCCTGAACATCAGACATTATTTGGAATGTGGAA